>NW_027492742.1:0-32469 GCF_021521415.1 Bidens hawaiensis | reverse complement strand
AAAACATGTTTTGATCTTACACATGGTTAGGAATCATAATTATAATCTTTTTTTGGCCATAAACACAGATTATAGGGTTTAAACGACGTTTTTACGGTTCAAAAGTTCGGTTTAGAACCCTAACTGAAACCTTATGTTTTGAGGCTGTTTAGTTGATGATACATGTTTAGTTTGTGATATAGGACTTGTACCTAGCTTACATAGAAGCACAAGATCCCAGAAACTTGCATAAGAGAGCGAAAACGAACGAAAACCGCAAAGGTAATGCCAAAATGTTCGATTACGAGCTGTTTAGGATTCGATTGTGATGTGCATAATTTTAGGTCATGAAATTTTGAAGGGACATCAGAGACCATATTGAGTCCCTATTCAAATTTGGTAATTTTTCGACCATCCGATAATATTTGGCGAATTTATTACCGAATTAGGACGTTTATTTGGGAAAAATAGCTAAAATGCTTGAAAATTTGTGATATTTTTTGAGTAACTCAGATTTGATATATTATGATCACATATGAATTTTGGGGTCATTTGGAAAACTCTAGATATGTTTGGTGCATTTGTGTTTATTCGGATTTTCATAACGGTTTTTGGCTCGAAAATGATATTTGGCAAGGTTGTTAGCTTCTGAAATTGCTACAGGTTATTTAGGAAATGTTTTGGTCACTCAGAAAATTTGGAGGATTTTTCGGAAATCATTTGGTATAAACGGATGACTTTCAGGCTAAATATAGCATATAAAATGATTTTTTATTTATAAATCAGTAAATAATTCCAGAAATATTTTTATAAAAATCTACATATTTTAATTGATAAGTGACTAAATTTTCATGATCTAATTATTAACAGATAATTAATTGTGCTAATTTAAAGATTAAACAAGTTTAATTCTGACGAAAACCGGCAAGTTCGTGATTAATGAACTTGTTAGAATATAAGAACATCAAGAGTTATCAAAAAGCATATTTTCAGATTAATTATGTAAAAACAAACTTTTTATGAGAAATCCGAACAATTTGGATAGATTATGCGCCTTTTTCTCCAAATCAAACTGAATAAACAGAAACGAGCCCAGTAGCGAATCCAGACCCTTAATACGTGATCTTTCTTTATAACTTAATCATTTTATCAACCAACACGTTTAACCATGTTTACTTCCCCATAACTGTTTTCCAAACGCTTAAACGAGCAACTTGGTCCAGCTGGTGAAACGGGGAAACTGAGCCAAGTTCGATTTTAAACATCAGACATTGAACAACATGACAATCTAAACCTACTGGCACTTTCTAGGTGTTACAGTCACACCCAGAATAGCTATACAACCCAGCTTAGTATAAAGATTATAATAATATTAAAATAGTAATATTATTATAATATTAACTATAGGGACTAAGTGATAGCCAGGGAAACGGACCCCGAGCTGACCTCGCACTGAGTGCCTACAAAACCGTGAGTTTCATGACCCCACTCTTCAAACTGTTTTACGAACTTTTGGGGTGAAAAGCATGTTTATATACATTATCTATCTGAAAACGGTTTAGAATGTAAAATACCTGAACCTTCATATATGAAAAGTCCCTACAAACATAATGATAAACTACGTGCTGATGAAAGGTGATTATTATCGTGATTTATATATTAAATGGAAATACTACGAATGCCAAAACATAATGAAATCATATGTGACAACCTGTTTATACAAATACACTATATAATGCTAAACACAACAGGTTGGGGAATAACGTGGTCTATAATGGCCATGGGGATAACGTGGTCTGTGTTGATCATGGGACTATAGTGGGCGGAAGGGGAGCCACAATAGTAATAAACTAAAGTTGAGTATGGCCTATGAGCCAAGTTCCGCTGCAACTTATAAACTAAAGTTGAGTATGGCGTATGAGCCAAGTTCTGCTGCAACTTATAAACCAAAGTTGAGTATGACCTATGAGCCAAGTTCTGCTGCAACTTATAAACCAAAGTTGAGTATGGCCTGCGAGCCAAGTTCTGCTGCAACTTATTAAACGAACTAACTTGATTATGACATGAGTGTCAAGAAAATATTGTGATTATATATGTTGTGGGCGGAAAGGGGGCCACGATGATTGGTGATACATGATAAATACTACATTTGTGTATATATATAAATATATATGTATATATATATAAATATAAATATCTGTGTATACACATTATGTGAATAGATGCAGGAAATACTGTGTGTAGAAAATACTAATTATGTGTGTATATACTGTGTAATGTTTAAGTGGAACTATTGTGGGCGGAAGGGGGCCATAGTGGTTGAATTTACGGGGAACCGTTGTGGGCAGAAAGGGGGGGGGGGCAATGGTTGATTTTACGCGGAAAACGAAGGCACGTATTACGAACGAACAGTCACGATTTAATCGTAATTTCAAATGTTATTATAAACTTATACACATATATATGTGCATACAAAGATACAGATACACATATATAAACGTAATTACATGTTCTTACATACGCACGTACCTACAAGCTATGACTGTGTGGTACGCAGAACAGATTTTGTTAAAACTTATGAAACTCACCAACTATTTGTAGTTGACCTATTTTAACGTGCTTTTCAGGTATTCAGAAACGTGGAATAAAGTGCTTATTGCTATCTGTTTGAGTTGTGATCGCTGTTATGTAATCTGGTACAAGCATTCAAGTTAAAAGTGAAACAGTAGACGGACTAGTTTTGATAGTGACACCTAGTTTGTAAAAGAAGTTAGAACAATGTAACCTATTATACATTACTTAGTAATGTTTCTTTATGAACAATGTATTTGATACCAGTTGTATCTGTTACATTATCGTTTTACGCTTCCGCAAACCGCTTAACGGGGTGTGACATCTTTGAAGATGCGACTGTTTTTTGGCAGCGTGCTTGAAAATTAATGTATTGTGTTTGAATATGCAACTATGTTTTTTGCTCATGAATGTTTTGCAATATTGTGTTTTAATTATTTGTGTGTTTCTATTATTGATGTGTTTTTTCAAACGTGACTTCGCTTCATAGGATTGTGAAAATTACAATAATTTTGATATGTATATATTTTGGTGTGAAAAGGAAATGATATTTTGTTGATATTTTTAGAGTTTACTAGGCATAGAAAAGTACATTTTGAACGAACCTACATAAAAAATAGAATAATAGTGTGGTTTTTTGGTGATTCAGCTGGTGTGTTTCTATTCATCAAAGTGTTATTTGGTTCTTGGTATTCTTGGTGTTGTATTTTAAATTTGGAATAAAATTTGGTGTTGTATTTAAATTTTAATTATTATTTGATTTAAAACACACTGTAATATATCTTTTAATGTTGTTAGTGTTATGTTTTAAATTTGGATAAAAATGATAATTATGGATTGATGACGCTTCCATATATAATATAACACACTTGACGATTATGCCTCTAGAGTATTATAAAATAAGTATTAAAATAAAAGACACAACTTACAAAACACACTTTCCATCTAAACCATTAGATCATCAAATATAACGCTTACACTTTTTAGACACATTCCAATTATTATAACTCCGCCTTATATATATATATATATATATATATATATAGGGTAAGGATCCTAAAAGAACAATTGGCAAATAGAGAACTTTGAGAATCATTTTGGACCACTAAAAAAACCTCTAAAATATTTAAAAAATTATAAAACAAAAAAAAAAACGAAAATTTTAAAAAAGTAAAAAACCCAAAATTATTATATTTCATTCCGGTTTTATCAAAAAAAAAACAATTTTTTTTTTCTTTTTAATTCGTATTATACCTATACACATATCTATATTTTCATTTAATCTTTAGTTACGTAATGTACACATATGTACGTTATTATTTACCTTAAATTATACATATGTGTATAGGAAAAAACATGTATGTACATATTATACATGTATGTATAATAAAAAAACCGATTTTTTTTCTTTTTAATTCGTATTATACATATACATATATGTATACTTTCATTTAATCTCTAGTTACGTAATGTATACATATGTACATTATCATTTACCTTAAAATATACATATGTGTATAGGAAAAAAACATGTGTGTACATATATGTACATATTATACATATATGTATAATTTAGCTAAACCGAGAATTTTTTTTACGATTTTTTATTTATTTTTTATTATTTTTTTAAGAAACCGGGATGATAAATAAGAACTTTGGTTTTTTTATTTTTATGTTTCTTTTGTTTTATGATTTTTTTTATTTATGGGTTTTTTTGTTGTCCAAAATAGTTCTTAATTCCCAAAAAGTTCTCATATGATCCTGATCCTATACACACACACACACACACACACACACACACATATATATATATATATATATATATAGGCTAAGTATAAAATAAAAACCCACTTGAGTTGTGAAAACTCTAGAAACTCATTCTCAACCACATGTTTTTAATTAATGTTTAAATCTTGTGGTCCACAATTAAAGTAAATAAAAAATGTAAATATAAATATAACTTTTTATCTCTCCTGAAAACATATATAAAAATTAGTAAAAAAATGTTAAAAAATAGCAAAACATTTTTTTTTCGATGTTTCGATGTTTTGTATTAAATGTTACAATATATATTACATGTAACAAAAAAAATGATGTTACATACGGTTTTCGCGGATTTTCACAACTCAAGTGGGCTTTCATTTTAACCGTATATCTATATTATAAAAGATATAGGCGCCTATTCACCTGTCTCATCAGATGCCGTAGAATTTATTAGCTCTTCCCGCCGGCGACTTAAATACTGCTTTTCCGGCGACAATTCACTAAGAAGACTGTCCCTCTTCTCTACGAATTAACGGTGTAATCCTTCAATTGAATGAGAAATCAATGCTATCCCTTAATTGAATGCTTTACCTTTCCATCTACAGGGCTATTGAATCTCCCAGCCGTTTCAATTGAACCCTTCCCAAGTCGATTGCCAATCAGGAGCATCCTGGAAACGCCGTCATCGTCCTCTTCAGTGGCTGCTATGATGGATCCAGTCAGGCTTTATTTATTCTCTACTAGTAAGATAATACCTGCAAATTTTTCCAAATTTCAAATCCTTAGAAGACTATGAGTAATTTTCTAAATTTGACAAACATATTTTGTATGTGAAAGATTTAATTGACCAAAGCAGACCTAATTACATCCAACCTACTTTCAGGTTGACTATTTATGATGTTACATATTGCAACACAAAGCTTGAATTTATTATTGTAAGTCTTATCTTGTTTATGCAATTATGAGTTTCCTGTTGTATTTCTTGTATTGGCACAACCAAAATTGCTTCTGTTCTTAGTAACTCTTTGATGCTAGACAGTAAATAATAATAATTGTGATGATAATGTAGATTATAAATGATATAGTTCTGTGTTGCACTTGCAAGAATGTCTTCAAATGATTAGATATCTAAGAACAATTGCAATATATACAAGTGTATACAGATTATGAAATGTGCCTACAGGTAACCTTATTTTAATAATCCATTGACTTAATCAAGGTGTCTATTTTGCATCATTTTAACCAAAGAGAATCTGATTGATGCTGGCAATTTCTAAGGTGCAGAAAATCCTGGTTAACTAGGATTCTTGATGAGCTGGATCAATTAAATGCTTATAAATACTTAAAAGGGATAGTAAACTGTCACATGATACATCAGTTTGTTCCTGTTAACCAGTACCATGCCATATTTACTAATGATACGTAAGGTTTTAATTCTTTTTGAAAGAGCAATAATCTGCATTTTGATAATTTATACAACTTTTTTAGGTTAAATATTATCTAATGCGCTTTGAAACAAGACTAAGTTTGACTCCTAATCCTATTGAGGCTTAAATTGCAATTTATAACAAATCATGTTGTCACACTTTTAGGTATGAAATTTGTTTTTTAGAATAATGTTCTCTTTTTCTTTTATTTATATCTGGTCAACGAATCAAGCCACAGTGGGAAGATGAAGACTCCAAATGCAGTGGGTTTCTTCTTTCTTTTTCCCCAATCTCTTGTTAGGATTTTTCATAATTTGTTTTTATTTTGTGAATACTTATTATTGCAATTTCATAACATGATTAACAATATCCAATTTTCTTGGAAGTGGGTTGTGTCAACGTTACTTATGAAGGCTCCAACGACTAGGATTTAAGAACTTAGGTTATTACTTTTATATAGTTTTTATGCAAAGACGTCATATATTTTTTTTTGACAAAAACATGAAGACCCAATCCACATACTTTGATTGAATTATACAATTTTGTTTTTGCAAATATTTATCGTAAATGGATACTGTTTTTTCCAGATATATCCTATTTGTAGGAGGCAATATTTGTTGACTTTGGCCTTGCAAAACACAGAGGTGTTGGCTGCTATTTCAGGTAGAACTGTTTTTTAATTTACAAAATATTTGTTGTCTTAATTTAATTTAACCTATACATTTGAGATCTAATTACTTGTAGGTTTGATGATACTAATCTCGAAGCAGATAAATAGGAATATATTGATCTTTTAAGGTATAATAAATTCTTTAATCTAGCATAAAACAAGCGAATTTGGCAAACAATTGGCTGATTTTTATCTTAAAGCATCTATGGAGGTTGAAGTGACTATAAAGTTTGAATTTTGCATTAACCAAAAAACAACCCAATTTGGCAAATAATTGGCTGAGTTTTCATTCATGAAAGAAGAATTTCCCTTTTCTTTCATTTTTGCTTACTTGAAAAAATGTATGTTACAGGACAGCAAATTTCGCATGTGATGATATGAGAGAATCCGGGTCAACATTCAATGGTGCGTCTCTGGAGAAAACAATAGCCTACAAAGCAAATTTCACATGTAACAAAAGTTTCATCCTTCTGAAACAGTTTGGTACATCCATCATTTCATCAAAAAGCCAACTTCAATATGCTTTTATGGTATGAAATTTGCTTTTTTAATTAATAATATGCTATACATTTGTTTGTTTCATCATTATTAGTACTGGTGAAGTTCATAAAGATATTAAACTTAAATATCAGACTAATATGGTTGTTACAAAGAATTAAGTGTTGAGGATAAAGCGAGACATGTGAAAAAAAAGCATGCTACCTTCGGATTCGGGTTCCATCTTAAACGGGTTAGGGTTGTTCGGGCTCCGTTTTAGTTAGTTTAGGCTTAGGTCTTGGGGTTCGGCTAAAAACAACACCCTTAAATGGAGCTGCAACAACTTCTTTTGGATAAGAAACAACAAAAAAACGCAATGCTAGAGATTTAAATATTAATACTCTTTTGTTGTGTTTTACCATAATTTATATACAAACATTAGATAACTACAAATTTCGTATTACCATAATGGATATCATATGACACCATTTGTATTTGACGTAGGGGCTAATGAGAGTGGAGCAAGAGCAGAACGCAATTAAGGCCAAGGTCCCGTTTTGCTTTTGACCACAAACCAATTCTTGTTATATTTGTAATGGTTAGCAGTATTGGTCAAGCTGCATTTGACCAAGTTCAAGCCTTTAAGCAAAGAGTTGCTGATGGAACTACTATTGCTACTTACATGGATGCTCATGCCAAGGGTGGTGGAGCCCTTAGTGCGTAACTGTCACTGTCCTTGTGTTAAAATTGAGTTTATGCAATCCCTATATCCAAAATTGCAGCAATAAAAACGCCTGTCCTATTTATTGGAACGGGTGAACATATAGATGTATTCGAAGCTTTTTTATATTAAACCGTTTGCCAGCCGTCTTTTAGGTTTGCACCACTTCATTTACTATAGTTTTCTTGATGCTCTTTATATATATATATATATATATTATATTTTTCTTACATTTTTAATACATTAGACCACCCAAAACCACGAGCTACATAAAATTTAATGTATGATTTTTTATATTTACGTTCCGTTTGTTACCGTGTTTACTTTGTCTTCTATGGTCCTTTTCTTTTGTATATTCAGTTTTGCGGTAGGCGTGAATGTTTGCTACTACTGGGGACACCAGATATCCAGGTAAGCTGACAAAAAATCTAGGTGTTAGGTAATGTTCACTGTCCAAGCAATGTTGATGTTAGTTTTTGTTTTAGGGTACTATTTTAACGTGCTCGATTACAATGTTCTCAAAATTAACCTTTATTATTATATCTTGTGAACAATTGTTTAGTACAAAGAGTTAGTTATTAGTTTTATGTAACTTAATGCTATAAATAAAGCGAGCTTAAAAATGGGCAGCTCATATTGGGTCAGGATGACTTCTGCTCAAGCTGGGCTTGGCTCAGAACGAACTCATGTTAAATTGACTATTGGTTAAAGCGAGTAGTACTTTAGAAAACATCAAATTGGTCGGGTCATAATTAAATAGGAACATCAATTTGGGTTTGTCAAAAACAAGCCTTTTTAAATAATTAGTTTTGCTCGTATTTAATATTCATGTAAAAACATCAACCCTAAACCAGCTACACTTAAAATCATGTAACTCGAACATGACCTATTTAATCTGTTTATGAAATGGGTCAAACGCGTTGACGGGCCAAGTTGCTGATGTGTTAATCAGGTTGTACATAATGGGTTAAATGGGTTAGTGGGTCAACTTGTTTAATTAAACGAGTAAAAAAAAGTCAACCTGAACATGGCCCGTTTGATTAAAAAATGGGTTAACAGGTCGACATGTTTAACTAACTGGTTAAGCTGGTTAGCGGGTCGATAATCAAACGAGTTTAACAGTCGACCTGTTTAGTTAGAACGGGTTACATGTCCCATTTAATTAAGCAGGCCAATCTGAATGCTACTTGGTGGCATGTAAATAAAAAGGGTTAAACATGTTAGCTGGTTGACCTGTTTAATTAAACAAAACCTAACCACGACCTGTTTTTTTTTAAAACAATTGGTTAAGGGGGTTAGCAGGTCGGCCTGCTTAATTAAACAGGTTAGACCATATTAACCTGAACACCACTCATTTATTAAGCAGGTTAGATATGAATATATCACAACCCAAAACCTTAATATTTTCGTGCCGTATCAAATATTTCCACCTGTACATATACTCATCAAAAACCTCATTACAGTCACGTGGAAGGAACACTTATGCTCCTGCTAAAGTTAAGCCGGACTCCACTTTGAGCAATATGTTTGCAAAGGGTGTTGTTTTGGGTAAAGATGCAGTCACTAAAGCCATCCCCTTTGACAAGAAACATGGACTTACTCAAAAAGTCAGCACGGGCACGTCTTTGGTCAACGAAAAAGTCAAAACATATCAATTAGAATCTTCAGATTTCCAAGAACATCAAGTCAGCATTTGCAGCCAGTAAACAAACAGTTAGTAAAGCCGGTTCTGCTATTATGTGTTTGGAATCTGGATAACCAAGTTGGTATCACAAACCTTCTAGAATTCAAGTTAGGGTGCCAAATAAATAATCTAATAAACAACAATACATGTTCATTGCTTGTTTTTTGACATTTAAGACGACGGTCTTTTGGTTAATAATCGCACATAAATTATGCATATAAATTGGGAATATGTACTTGTATTTTTGTTCTGCAATTGTAAAATCCATATTTTTGTGTTTATTTGTTTGGTGAATGTTACACTTGCTTTCTTTTGTTGTATAGATACTGGCTATCAGTTGGTGCACAACCGTCAGATCCGGTTCAATGTCTTTTATTTAGAGAAGGGCTACCACCACCACCACCACCACCCATGGTTGCAATGGGTCGAAAAGTTGGGCCCCATGACAACTGCACAGTTGACTCGTTGAGTGGACAGGTCTTGATGCCCGAGCAACCAACTAAAACAACTAATGAATCAGTGGATGCTTAAGAAATTACAATGTTAACTTCCTAACTGTTGCCTTGATTTTAGTTGAATTTGGAAGTTATGTTTTAATATTAGTACCATCAGCTTTACGGATCTTGTTAATTGAATATTTTCTCAGTTAATAAGTTCCTTGAAATTTCAGAAATTCACGTATGTTATTATTCGCGTATGAAATTTTGATAAAACAATGACTAGACGTATGATAAAATGTATTTAGCTATGGTAACACAACTCGGAACTTCAAACATTAAAAGTTAGGAAAATGGTGATATTTAGACCATACACAAATCCTGCATTTTTACTTTTGAATACCAAGCTATTATACAATGTACCATAATATAAGGCTGTCCAGAAAGCTTGTGCCTCAAATCCGAGCTTGCTTGGTTTGTAAACGAGCATAGCTCCAGCCATGGTTGCCTCACTCGTTTACTCACTTAAATTAACCTCAACCTTTAACAATTGCATCAAAGTAGAAAAAATTTAAGTCCAGCCACACATTATTCGCTCTAAACCGAGCAAAATCTGAGTTGAGCCTTATTCATGGTAGTTGTTTTTACCATTACAAGTATTGCAAAAGATGATCCAGCTAGAAAATTAGGTAGTTGGTCAGCATGGTCGGCTCAAGCATGTTACGCATACATATTGTATAATGATTACAAGGGTCAAGCATGTAACATTCATAATACGGGTATATTAGTAATTCAAACCGAACTTCAAACTAAGCTAAACAACATAAATGACCTTTTAGTTATACTTCAGTTTATAGTTTACATCATGGGTTATATGTTTTACATGGTACAATTTGACTTTTAAACGTCAAATTTTAGTTCTTTATATTTCTAATTGGTCATATATTTTGAATGCTGCAGTTTGACCATGTAAAATCGACCATGGGAATCATGAACCAAACACTACTGATGGAATTCCCGTTGCATCCCCGCCGCAACGCGTAGGTCCTCCTACTAGTATATATATATATATAGGGAGTGGATCAAGAGAAAACTCATTTTTAGAGAGAAAACTTAAAAACTTCTAACAAAATTATTTTTAATTAAAAATAAAAAAATCTTTTCAAAATTCTGTTTTTACCATTATTCTTATATTTTCTTACCCTTCACTCGAAAAAAAAAAAACCCGCTGTAATGCACATACGTATTACAGTGCAATACCGTTGTATTACACGTGTGTATTACTATGCATTTTTAAGTTCAATAGTGTCTAATGCATATATTCAATATTTGTGTATTATATATGTGTAGTAGTGTTTATTAAATGGAAAACAAATTATAATAAAATAAAAGTCGATGTAGTGCACATGTGCGTTAATGTTGTATTACACATACGTATTAATGTGTATTCGACATGCATATTAGTCTTATATTGCATATATACAATAGTGTGTATCAAGTATGTGCAATAGTGTTGTATTCTATGCAATACAACACTTTTGCATATATGTAATGCACACTATTACACATGTGCACTACACCGACGAGGTTACCGACAAGGTTTTTTTTTGAACCAATAACAACATATAAGAATAATGAAAAAAATAAACTTCAAATTATTTTTTTAAAAAAAGTTAAAAAGAATTTTTTAAAGTTTTTAAGTTTTCTCTTTAAAAATGATTTTTACTTGATCCCACCCCTATATATATATATATATATATATATATATATATATATATATATATATATTAGACCACATCACATTATCCAGTAGACCTAATCCAATAGTACCCATATGTGCAAAATCAGGTAACGATTGATTTACAGATCTAGCCATCGATAGCATATAACTTGCAATAAAAAGCACCCACTTAAACAATATCCATATTGAGGGTAAAAAGTTAATTTCCGTAACAACCTTCAATTATTAACAAAATTAACCGAATCATAATGTAACATGGTGTTCTGACCAAACTCCGGATCTTTTTCGTTGGTATTTCTGTCTGCGACGACACGGGTTCTGAGTGTCAAAGAAAAAAAAATAAAGTTTTGCTAGAGCAATTCTTAACCGTGTTTGCAATACATGCCGGTGGAAAACATAAACAAATAAGCGAATACGGTCTATGCTTCTCCAAATCCTCTTTTGATAACGCAAAAAGTCCAGATATGAAAGACCTGGCCGATGGCAATCGCATCAACAACCACCTCTAACGACCACCTTCATCCACCACGGGTCAAATACCACTCAGGTCCGGCGATCGCTTCATGAAAGTGGTGTAGTTTCCTGATAATCAAATGGTGGTTGAAAAAAGATAATTATGCTGAATGAATCGTTTGTGGAGGTGAAAGAGGCTACAAATAGGGAAGTTATAACTGCATACGTAAATTCCAAAATAATAAAAATTATATGGATCATCCTACTCCTGTGTGTTATTTAATCTAATGGCCTTAATCACTTCCTACACTTTTTAGAAAATAATAACTTCTTATTCTAACCTTCCTCTGTATACACACACACACACACACATATATATATATGTACAGTGGCGGACCCAGGATTTTTTGCCAATGGGGTCCCAATTTTTCCGGTTTACAAAATTTTTGGGTCGGTCGTTATTCGGGTCGGGTCGAGACGAGGAACATAATAAAACACGAAAATATGGTGTCATTGGAAACGAGTAAGTAGAAAGAATATAGATTAGAAACTAGATAGAACATACACTTTTAATTCATTTTTATTCATACCCGAAAAACATAAGCGTAAGCTATATATATATGGTCTTACATGAATAACCAAGACATGAAAAACTAACTCTTACACAAATAAATGATTAATTATAATATACATACACAAGATAAATAATTTAAGTATATGTAAAACTCATGTTGTCATTATATATGTTGCATGGTGATAATGGTTATATGGGATAAACTAAAGAAAAAACACAAATACCCTAACTAAATAACTAATATTGACTAGAATATTAAAAAAACAACAAAAACTGGGTATGGTGAGGCTTGAACCTGCAACCTCTCAAAGAAAAAACAAGGGACTTTCCACTAGACTAGTTCAACCTTAATAGTATGGGTTCTAAGTATTAATTTTTATGGGGTCCTTACAAAATTTAATATATCGTATCTAAGTAATTTTTAAAAAACATTGGTGTCCCGGGACCCCGATGAGAACTATGTGGGTCCGCCCCTGTATATGTATGGGGAAAGTTAACGTAAAAATGAAATTAACGTGCTACTAGAAAAAGGGCTTTAATGGCATGCGCACAATGACGCGCATTGATTTATGACGCGATATTGTGCAAGTCGTTAAAAAATGTCCTATTTTTTAAAAAATTACAACATTTATTACACTCATTTTTTGTATGTCATCAAACTAGTGTCATAAATTAAAAAAATAAGTGTGGGTGCCATATATGCTAGTTCTTTCAATCAAAATCAAAATTTCAACCACTGCCCTATTTCTCTCCAAATACCAAATTATAAAAGATGGGGTTGTGAGTGTAAATTATATGGTGAAGAGAGAAAATTGTAATGAAAAAAGTATAAAAAATATTATTTAATTGAACAGGAGAGAGAAAATATAGTGTTTTTAATGTAATAATATGATATATATATATATATATATATATATATATATATATATATATATGGATATAGAGATAGAGAATGGGATGAGAATGCTCTAAGAGTATTCTCGGTCGATTCTCCATCTCCATCTCTATAATTGTACTAAAAACACCATCTTTTTTCTCTTATTTTCAATTAAATAATATTTTTTTATACTTTTATCATTACCTTTTCTCTCTCCTTCACTCACAACCACTTTAAAAAACATTAAAAAATTATAGAGGTGAACAGTGTGTTTCTCCAAATTTAACCATGAACAGTAACATTTTCTCTCTCCTCCTCTCACAACAACTTTTAACCATCTCTAAAAAATGGAGAACTGTCACACCCCGTTAAGCGATTTGCGGAAGCGTAAAATGGAAATACAACAGACACCTCTGGTATCAACCACATTGTTTATAAAGAACAATACAAACTAGTTCACAATATTTTACATCGATCTAACTTTGTTTACAACTAGGTGATACAAACTAAATCCAGCCCGTTAAGCGGCATTACTTCATATTAGCACACTTGCATCAATTCACCCAGCATTGATAGCAAGTCAAACACGTAGCACATTAACTTTCTAATCCAATCCGGTACCTGAAAAACATGTTAAAATGGGTCAACTACAAGTAGTTGGTGAGTTTCACGATTTTCAAGAAATCAGTTGTGCGTACAACAATCACAGTTTGTAAATACGCAAGTATGTATGTATGTATGTATGTATGTATGTATGTATGTACGTTCACAAGTACGTTTGTTTGTATGTTTATGATGTAATTATGATAGGCTACAATGAAGCCTTGACTGTTTGTGCTGCGTGCATCCATTTCCCACACCCAATCAACCACTATGGCTCCCCTTGTCACACCCGGCCCTGAGCAGCGGAAACAGCCGGGCGCGCGCGAGTGGGGATTGATAATTAAGCACGGGCCATTGCAAACATTCAAAGTAAGATTTTCATTGCGCATGAAATGTTTAATACAAATACATTACATTGTTTAAAAATTACATAAAAAACATCCAAGTATAAAAACTGTTGAAGATTTCCACGCCATATCCCCTTGCGCGGCGGGAACAACCACGCGCATCGAAGGGATAGAACTAAAATCTTCCAAAAAGCTAGTTTTAGATGTTCAGCGTGAGGTGCTCTAAGTGTGACTCCATGCGCTACCTAGTTATCTCCTGAAAGACACGTAAAAACATTTGAATCAGTATAAACTGAGTGAGTTCACAAGTTTTAGTAACTTGATAAATCGTATCGCGTCATAGTCTTGATAAAAATCATTCTATAACATAATTCTGATAGCATCATTGAAACACATGCTTAGTAAAACATAGTTCTGATAACATAATCTGATAAAATCGTTCCGCGGGTTACGCGCGAACATTTCTGGGAACTGTGCTCGTCTGTGTAAGTGGCGCTGCCACTACGAGCGAAACAAGTAATACCGTCCCGCGGGTTACGCGCGGACACATCTGAAAAACCGTGCTCGTCTGTGTAAGTGGCGCTGCCACTACGAGCGAATAATACCGTCCCGCGGGTTACGCGCAGACGTTGTGCCGGAAAACAAGGCGCTCGTCTGCGTAAGAGGAGCGACCTCTACGAGCGAGCTCAATCCCATAGTACTGCCCCGTGACATGCTAGGCACTCGTCTGTGTAAGAGGTGCGACCCCTACGAGTGGGTGGATCAAACCAGCAGTCCCTACCCTTAGAGTTCCAATGGTAAAGTGATCACTTACTCGAATCTGGCGCACATACATAGTAAACCATAGATAACCGTTTGCATTGCTCGTAAATACACCATAATGAAACATTATTTAAACACATAATTTCTTGTATTGCTTGTAAGAGTATCATGATAAAACATAGTTTAAGTACGTGTCCCTCGCCCCGAAAACAGTTTAAAAATAGTGAAAACAGTGAAAATAGGGGCTGTGAGACTCACCTGTGGTTCTTGTTAAGGGATTAATCGAGATTCGGGTTTTCTTGGTGTTGGCCTCGGAATTGAAGGTCTAGAATACGATTAAATAACAAGAAGTATATATATTAAGATCAAGAAATAGGAGAATATGAGGGTTGGAAAGTAGATCTCAAGGTTATATTCTCGGCTTACCTAGTAACAGGATCGGAAATGAAAACAACGGATGCTTGGGAGATGATTAGTGCAAGTTTGCAGTTCTTAAGAGAGAAGTTTGAAGTGTGTTTTGGGTGATAATTTAGGTTACATATTTATAGGCAAACTCAAGGGAACACAATCCCTTGCTTTAGGGGATTGTAATCTTTTCATATCTAGGTGTAATGATGATAAAGTATGGAAATTATTATTATTTATTTAAAAGTGGAGTAGTGGATAAAAGATTTTGATTTGATTTGGACAGGACATGCAGGTCTGTGGTTGGTGGGAGTAGGGTGGCTGACAGTTGACTTTTCATGTTACAGTGTGCTTTTTCAGGTACTTTTGTCAGTGTACAGTAAAAAGTAGAAATCTCTGAGACACGCTCCTGTTTCCTTTTGGGCGGGAATAATCTCCTTACATCTGGAGAATAAACCAAGTGTTCTGCGCGTATAACTTTGTGCGCATAGCTTTCTGCGTGAAGGACATTTCTTTGCTGCGGGTAGGTGCGTAACCTTCTCGCAGTCAGGGACATTGAGTTTCATTTGTAGATTCTCCAGGTGGTCTTGGTATTTCAACATAGTGATCAGTTATGTTGAAGTCAATTCCATCTTGGAGCTTCAGACAAACTAGCTCTCAATGTTCCCGCCATGCGGGGAGGTTAGTTCCCTTTCCGCACGCGCATAAACGATTTGGGATGCACCCGCGTTAGCATCATGCGGGACGGTCAACCCATCATAAAGTTAAGTTACATGAAAACATAAAGCCAAAACACTCGCGCATGGCGCATATAACATATGCCCACGCTGGTTCTTATCATGGCGCGCTCGCGCAGGGTGCACATAACAAATACCCGCGCTGATTCTAACATAGCGCGCTCGCGCAGGGCGCACATAACATGCCCGCGCTGACTAACATAGCGCGCTCGCGCAGGGCGCATATAACGTGTCCGCGCTGATTCTAACATAGCGCGCTTAATATTTACAATCACCTAATTATTAGGTTGATTACTTAGTTTATAGGATTGGGAAATTACCGGGTGTCACATTCTCCCCCTGTTAAGAGAATTTCGTCCCGAAATTTAGGAGACGTCGCTGGCAGAAGCCATGTTCTGAAAGAGGTGTGGGTATTTCTGGCGCATTTGATCTTCTCTTTCCCAAGTAAATTCAGGCCCACGCCTTGAGTTCCATTGAACCTTTACTAACTTGATTCGACTTCTGCGCAACTTTTGTTCTTTCCAATCGGTTACGGCTATAAGCTCTTCTACGAAGTGCAGTTGTTTGTCGATGTGAATCTCCAACGGTAAAATCAACGTTTCGTCAGATAAACACTTTTTGAGGTTGGACACATGAAACGTATCATGAACTCCACTGAGTTCGGCGGGTAAACGGAGTTTATAAGCAACCGGACCGATCCTTTCCAGGATCTCAAATGGTCCAATATAGCGCGGATTCAACTTTCCTCGCTTGCCGAAACGGGGGACTCCTTTCCATGGAGAGACTTTCAAAAGTACTCTATCCCCTACTTGAAACTCCAATGGTTTCCTTCGCACATCTGCGTAGCTCTTCTGTCTGTCGCGCGCTGTCTTAAGGCGATCCCTTATCTGAAAAATCTTGTCTGTTGTTTCTTGGATCAATTCTGGACCAGTCATTTGCTTGTCACCCACTTCAGCCCAGCACAGTGGGGATCTACACTTGCGCCCATACAAAGCTTCAAACGGCGCAGCCTTGAGGCTTGTGTGATAACTGTTGTAAGAAAATTCAACCAATGGGAGATGAGTATCCCAGCCACCTCCGAAATCGATTGCGCACGCGCGCAGCATATCTTCCAATGTCTGGATTGTTCGCTCGCTTTGTCCATCCGTTTGGGGATGATATGCCGTACTCATGTCAAGACGAGTACCTAAAGCCCCTTGTAACGATCTCCAAAACCTTGATGTGAACCGACTATCTCTATCAGAAATGATGGACACTGGGACTCCATGTTTTGAAACTACTTCTCGAATATACAATCGGGCTAACTTTTCCATCTTATCGGTTTCCTTGATCGGCAGGAAGTGTGCTGATTTAGTTAGCCGATCTACAATAACCCAGATTGTGTCGTAACCCCCAGGTGTCCTTGGCAGTTTGGTGATGAAGTCCATAGAGATTTTTTCCCACTTCCACATGGGAATTTCTGGCTGCTGAAGTAACCCCGACGGTTTCTGGTATTCAGCCTTTACCTTTGAACACGTCAGGCACTCACTGACATACGTCGCGATGGCGCCTTTAAGATTGGGCCACCAATACAGCGCTTTAACATCTTGGTACATCTTGTCTGCGCCAGGATGTACGGAATACCGCGTCTTGTGGGCTTCGTTTAGTACTTGCTTGCGCAATCCTCCCTTGAGAGGGACCCATATGCGGTTAGCGAAATATAGATTGCCGTTTTCTTTAAGTTCCAAACTCTTAATCATACCCCCAAGGGATTCGTTTTTAGCAAACTCTGGTTTCAAGGCTTCTTGCTGAGCGTCTCGGATGCGGGTAGAGAGCTCTGCGCGAATGGTCAGTTTTAGAGCCTTGACTCGTAGCATTTTTATTCGCTCCTTCCTACTTAGCGCGTCTGCTACCACATTCGCCTTTCCAGGGTGATACTTTATTTCACAATCATAATCATTCAACAATTCAACCCATCTTCGCTGCCTCATGTTTAAATCCTTTTGATCAAATATATGTTGAAGGCTCTTGTGATCCGTAAAGATTATACACTTTGTACCATAGAGGTAATGGCGCCAAATCTTTAGCGCGAAGACAACCGCTCCAAGTTCCAGATCATGCGTTGTGTAGTTCTTTTCATTGGTCTTGAGTTGGCGCGAGGCATACGCTATGACTTTGTCTCGCTGCATAAGGACACATCCGAGTCCCTGATGTGAAGCGTCGCAGTAAACGACGATGTCATCCGTCCCCTCGGGCAGAGACAAAATTGGCGCACTACATAACTTCTGTTTCAACATCTGAAACGCTGCTTCCTGATTTTCGCCCCAAACAAACTTCTTGTCTTTCTGAGTTAGCGCGGTCAGAGGTAGAGCTATCTTGGAGAAGTTCTCAATGAAGCGTCGATAGTAGCCAGCTAGTCCTAGGAATTGCCTCACCTCAGTTGGGGTTTTTGGCGCTTCCCAGTTTTCGATGGCCTTGACTTTGGAAGGATCAACGTGTATTCCTTTCTCGTTTACAACGTGACCGAGAAAGTGAACTTCTCTAAGCCAAAACTCGCACTTGGAAAACTTCGCATACAACTTTTCTTTCCTCAACAATTCCAAAATCAATCTCAGGTGTTGCTCATGCTCGGCCTTGGTCCGAGAGTAAATCAGAATATCATCTATAAATACAATCACAAACTTGTCCAAGTATGGTTTGCACACGCGGTTCATCAGATCCATGAATACAGCCGGCGCATTAATTAGCCCGAAAGGCATCACTAAGAACTCATAATGGCCGTATCTAGTTCGGAAGGCTGTTTTCGGCACATCTTCCTCATGGACCCTAAGTTGGTGGTATCCTGACCGTAGATCTATCTTTGAATAATAACTGGATCCCTGCAACTGGTCAAATAAGTCGTCAATCCTCGGTAAGGGGTACCGATTCTTGACTGTCAGCTTGTTCAGTTCCCTATAGTCAATACACATTCTGAACGAACCATCCTTCTTCTTAACAAACAGTACTGGAGCTCCCCAAGGTGAAAAGCTTGGGCGTATGAAACCCTTATCCAATAGTTCCTGTAACTGATTGGATAGCTCTTGCATCTCAGATGGAGCTAGTCGATAAGGCGCTCGAGCTACTGGCGCAGCTCCTGGGACTAAATCAATACGAAACTCGACTTGTCGCGGCGGCGGTAATCCGGGCAAATCTTCAGGAAAAACTTCTGGAAATTCGCGCACTACTGGTAAGTCTTCAATTCTTCGCTCATCTCCTTTCTTCTCTACTACATGCGCCAGGAAGGCGTAGCACCCTTTCCTTAGGCACTTGCGCGCCTTTAGGCACGAAATCAGTTTTGTCGCAACTCCCCTTCTTTCCCCATGAATTACCAAGGTCTCTCCGTTCAACAGTGGGACCCGAACCTGCTTCTCATGGCAAATAACCTCCGCGTGGTTCTCGACTAACCAATCCATACCTACCACAATGTCAAAACTTCCCAAGTCTATTGTCAACAAGTTAATATTGAACCCGTGACCTCCCATGACTATTACACATTGTTCAGTTCTTTCGTTCGCGCATAACTGCCTACCATTGGCTAGTTCTATAGTATAAGGTGTGTCTAGCCTACTGGTTGCTAGGCCTAGGGAGTCTTTAAACTCAGTGGATATAAAACTTAGGTCAGCTCCAGTATCAAATAAGACAGATGCAAAATGGCCGTTAAGCAAAAACGTACCGGTTACCACATTCGGCTCTTCTTTAGCTTCGCCCGCGCCGATCACAAAAGCTCTCCCGCGAGCTTGGTTTCCCTTTTGCGGGCAATCCCGACTAAAATGCCCTGGCTTCCCGCATGCGTAGCAGTTGTCACTGGCTCCAGCTTCCTTAGCACGGCAATTCACCTTCTTGTGCCCTGGCCTGTTACATTTGGCGCACATGACGCTCGCGCATTCACCCTCGTGGTGAAACTTGCATTTGTTGCACCATGGGTAAGGCCCACTGTATCCTTTCCTTGTTGGCTCCGCGGCTTGGATCGCGTAAACCCTTGCGCTCTCCTGTTTATTGAACGGTGGCTGCTTGGAGTCGGACCCTCGGTGGTGAGAGTTCCATTTCCTCTTGGAGTCAGAGGTTCGCTGTTCGTTTCCGCGCGTAGTCAACATACCCGCACGGACCGTATCCCTTGTAAGGGTGATGGCCCGCGCTACCGCCTCATCAAAGGTTGGAGGCGCTGCGGCGTTGAGCGGAACCCTAACAACAGGAGGTAACCCAAAGATATACCTCTCGATCTTCTTTTCCTCCGTGTTTGCCATGTCTGGCACCAACTGGCAAAGCTCGTTGAACCGGTTGTTGTAGGCGTCGATATCCGTTCCTACCATGGTGTGGTTCCAGAATTCCTGTTGCAGGCTCTGAATTTCTGCGCGAGCGCAGAACTTTTTCATCATCATCTCTTTCAGCTCCTCCCAGGTCCTGTGGAGAGCAACTTCTCGCCCCAATGTCTTCACTTGAAGCTTCCACCAAGACGAAGCTGCTTCTTGGAACATGCAGGTCGCGTAAAGGACCTTCTGGTTCTCACTACATCCGCTAATGGAGAGAACTGTCTCCATCTTGTCAATCCAGTTGTAGAGCCCAATGGCCCCTTCGGTACCCTTGAATGGCCAAGGCTTACAGGCCATAAATGTCTTGTAGGAGCATCCTTTGTCCAAGGCTCCTGATTCGGGTTCTGGGGTCTCATTCTGACGACCCTGACTTGATTCGGCCTTGCTAGCCTCGTGTGTTGCGATCGCTTGCGCGATTATTTCCGCGAGTTCCTCGGGTGTCATGGTAATTCCCTTGGCTCTAGTTGGAGTTATTCTCGCTTTAAAAGAGTGAAAATATATCAACTTAGCGCATGTACTCTGAGCACATAATGTTTTTATCTTTATTTACTAGACACTGTGTGACCCGTGTTCCTAAGTGTGTGTATAGTTTCTTTTGAAAATATTTTCTTTGAAAAATATTTCATGCGATTCCCCCAACGGTTATAGTCTAGGTTAAAACTTCTTTTCCTAGTTCGCTATAACGAGTGCTCTGATACCAATCTGTCACACCCGGCCCTGAGCGGCGGAAACAGCCGGGCGCGCGCGAGTGGGGATTGATAATTAAGCACGGGCCATTGCAAACATTCAAAGTAAGATTTTCATTGCGCATGAAATGTTTAATACAAATACATTACATTGTTTAAAAATTACATAAAAAACATCCAAGTATAAAAACTGTTGAAGATTTCCACGCCATATCCCCTTGCGCGGCGGGAACAACCACGCGCATCGAAGGGATAGAACTAAAATCTTCCAAAAAGCTAGTTTTAGATGTTCAGCGTGAGGTGCTCTAAGTGTGACTCCATGCGCTACCTAGTTATCTCCTGAAAGACACGTAAAAACATTTGAATCAGTATAAACTGAGTGAGTTCACAAGTTTTAGTAACTTGATAAATCGTATCGCGTCATAGTCTTGATAAAAATCATTCTATAACATAATTCTGATAGCATCATTGAAACACATGCTTAGTAAAACATAGTTCTGATAACATAATCTGATAAAATCGTTCCGCGGGTTACGCGCGAACATTTCTGGGAACTGTGCTCGTCTGTGTAAGTGGCGCTGCCACTACGAGCAAAACAAGTAATACCGTCCCGCGGGTTACGCGCGGACACATCTGAAAAACCGTGCTCGTCTGTGTAAGTGGCGCTGCCACTACGAGCGAATAATACCGTCCCGCGGGTTACGCGCAGACGTTGTGCCGGAAAACAAGGCGCGACCTCTACGAGCGGGCTCAATCCCATAGTACTGCCCCGTGACATGCTAGGCACTCGTCTGTGTAAGAGGTGCGACCCCTACGAGTGGGTGGATCAAACCAGCAGTCCCTACCCTTAGAGTTCCAATGGTAAAGTGATCACTTACTCGAATCTGGCGCACATACATAGTAAACCATAGATAACCGTTTGCATTGCTCGTAAATACACCATAATGAAACATTATTTAAACACATAATTTCTTGTATTGCTTGTAAGAGTATCATGATAAAACATAGTTTAAGTACGTGTCCCTCGCCCCGAAAACAGTTTAAAAATAGTGAAAACAGTGAAAATAGGGGCTGTGAGACTCACCTGTGGTTCTTGTTAAGGGATTAATCGAGATTCGGGTTTTCTTGGTGTTGGCCTCGGAATTGAAGGTCTAGAATACGATTAAATAACAAGAAGTATATATATTAAGATCAAGAAATAGGAGAATATGAGGGTTGGAAAGTAGATCTCAAGGTTATATTCTCGGCTTACCTAGTAACAGGATCGGAAATGAAAACAACGGATGCTTGGGAGATGATTAGTGCAAGTTTGCAGTTCTTAAGAGAGAAGTTTGAAGTGTGTTTTGGGTGATAATTTAGGTTACATATTTATAGGCAAACTCAAGGGAACACAATCCCTTGCTTTAGGGGATTGTAATCTTTTCATATCTAGGTGTAATGATGATAAAGTATGGAAATTATTATTATTTATTTAAAAGTGGAGTAGTGGATAAAAGATTTTGATTTGATTTGGACAGGACATGCAGGTCTGTGGTTGGTGGGAGTAGGGTGGCTGACAGTTGACTTTTCATGTTACAGTGTGCTTTTTCAGGTACTTTTGTCAGTGTACAGTAAAAAGTAGAAATCTCTGAGACACGCTCCTGTTTCCTTTTGGGCGGGAATAATCTCCTTACATCTGGAGAATAAACCAAGTGTTCTGCGCGTATAACTTTGTGCGCATAGCTTTCTGCGTGAAGGACATTTCTTTGCTGCGGGTAGGTGCGTAACCTTCTCGCAGTCAGGGACATTGAGTTTCATTTGTAGATTCTCCAGGTGGTCTTGGTATTTCAACATAGTGATCAGTTATGTTGAAGTCAATTCCATCTTGGAGCTTCAGACAAACTAGCTCTCAATGTTCCCGCCATGCGGGGAGGTTAGTTCCCTTTCCGCACGCGCATAAACGATTTGGGATGCACCCGCCTTAGCATCATGCGGGACGGTCAACCCATCATAAAGTTAAGTTACATGAAAACATAAAGCCAAAACACTCGCGCATGGCGCATATAACATATGCCCACGCTGGTTCTTATCATGGCGCGCTCGCGCAGGGTGCACATAACAAATACCCGCGCTGATTCTAACATAGCGCGCTCGCGCAGGGCGCACATAACATGCCCGCGCTGACTAACATAGCGCGCTCGCGCAGGGCGCATATAACGTGCCCGCGCTGATTCTAACATAGCGCGCTTAATATTTACAATCACCTAATTATTAGGTTGATTACTTAGTTTATAGGATTGGGAAATTACCGGGTGTCACACCCCTTCCGCCCACAACATGCCCCGGTAGCTATGTCTAACACTACATAGCCTATTTGTATAAGTATGGTCATGTGCAAACGGCGCTATGTGACACGGCAACCAGGCCGATTCCTTTTGGGTTTGTCAAACCAATAGTACTATTCACAAGCCACCGGCTCGAAGTTAATCACTGTGTTTGTGGGGACTTTCATGTGTTAGCACTTAGATAATTCACATCATCAAACAACTCAGAGTATATAATGATGTATCAACATGTTTTTCACCCCAAAAAGTTCGTAAAAACAGTTTAAAAGTGGGGTCATGAAACTCACTGTTTAATAGGGATTCAGTACAACGTCAGCTTGTAGTTCGTTTGACTCGTATCACTAACCTCTATAATCAATATTATAATAATATTAATATTTTAATATTATTATAATCATTATGCTAGACTGGGCTGTATAACTAATCTGGGTATAGCTGGTACGCCCAGAAAGTGTCAATAGGCTTAGATTGTGATGTTGTTCAATGTCTAATACTTAAAACCGAACTTGGCTCAGTTTCCCCGTTTTCCCAGCTGGGCCAAGTTGTTCGTTTATGCCTTCAGAAAACAGTTATGGGGAAGTAAGCTTGGGTAAATGTGTTGGTCAATAAAATAATTAAGTTACAAAGAGAGATCACACATTGGGGCTCCGGATTCGCTACGGGGCCCGTTTCCGTTTATTCAATTTGATTTGAGGAGAAGTGCGCACAATCTATCCAGATTGTCCAGGTTTCTCATAAAAAGGTTCGTTTTTACTTAATTAATCCAAAAATATGATTTTTTATCACTCTTGGTGTTCTGACATTCCCGCAGGTTTGTTAATCGCGAACTTGCCAGTTGTTATTAGAATTGAATTTGTTTAATTTTCAAATTAGTATAATTAATTAACCGTTAATCATTAAATTATGAAAATTTATACACTTATCAATTAAAATATTTTTGGAATTATTTACTGGTTTATTAATTTATAAAAATTCATTTTTTCTGCTATATATAGCCTAAAAATCGATCGTTTATCCCAAAAGATTTCCAAAAATTCCAAAAAAATTCCTGGATCCTCAATTTATGTCCCAAAACCATCTATATTAATTCCAGAATGTAACAACCTTGTTCAATATTCTTTTCAGCCCAAATTCGGCTATAAAAACTCATACGAACGCATATACACAAAACAAACTTAGACTTTTCCAAATGATTCCAAATTTCATATGTGATCAAATATACCAAATATGAGTTTCACAAAAAGTTTCATAATTTTTCAAGCATTTTAACTATTTTTCCCAAATAAACGTCCCAATCTGGTAATAAATTCGCCAAATATTCTCGGATGGTCAAAAAATTACCAAATTTGAAAAGGGACTCAATGATATGGTCCCTGATGTACCTGAAAATTTTCATAACCTAAAAATATGCACATCACAATCGAATCTTAAACAGCCCGTAATCGAGTGTTTCGGTATTACCTTAGCGGTTTTGTTTCGTTTTCACCCTTCTAATCAAGTTTTCGGGTTCTTGTGCTTCTATGAAAGCTAGATACAGGTCCTATATCACAAACCAAGCAATTTTCATCAACATAAAAGCCCCATAACCTAGAGTTTCGGCTAGGGTGTTAAACCGAACTTTTGAACCGTAAAAATGCCGTTTAAATCCTCTAATCCGTGTTTATGGCAAAAAAAAAGTATGATTCTGATTCCTAACTATGTTTATGATCAAAACATGTTTTTGGACCATTTTTATGATTTTTGCATGGTTAGGAATGATTTTTGGCAATTAAACTATGTTTATAGGGTATTAAACTTAATTAAAACAAGTTAAAAATGATTTAAATAATTAAAATACCTAATATTTTGAATATTTGCTGAAGAACACGAGAAGTCCAGAAGGTTTTGCTCAGGTTTTAAGGTATAAGTATTTTTGATATCATATAAATATTAAAAGGTTACTTAAAAGGTGGTTTTGCCTATTTGCGGACGGGAATGCAAATGGTCCCTTGGCCCATTTTAGCCCAGATTTCTGGATCTACAAGCCCGTTTGTGAAAACCCAAGTCCAAATTTATTTCGGATTTGGTTTTTTGGCGCGAAAAAAAACATACCGTGTATGACAAACAAAGCGGAAAACGAGTGTTTTTCGGCTATTTTTGTATAAATTTATAAAAACATACTATACTTTTGTAAAAATCAAAAATATTTTCACGAATCGCTTAAAACATTTCAAATAAGTGTTTGGTAAGTCTTTTTTGGCTTAACGGATGATACAATGCTTGGTTTGTAACTATCTTTCACGTTTAAATCTATAGTGGGTAGTTAAACGAGCAGGTTTTCGTTTAACTTGTTTGCTATCGAACTAAGGCCATAATACTAATATATTAGCTTGTATTAAACGTATATCACTTATAGATGCCCCCCCGGGATATTTGGGTCATAACCAGACCCGTTCGGTTAATCATTCGATCGTTACGAAATACGTGTTTATTTGCTTAATCGGTAAATACGTAATGAGGTGTACCTGGTTTTGTCATGAATGTCACAAGAACTCCCTCACATAATTTGGAGAAACCACTGCTTTAAGGTGCTATTTGTTTTTGAAGACAAAAACTGTCTACAATCTGATTTCATCTGATTTCATGTCTGCAACTGAAGATGTGGTCTGAAGGTCTGCAATCTGAAAATAGAATACTGTTTGTTTTATAAATTGGGTATCGTCTGCATAAGCTGAAACTTAGTTACCTATAATACATATCAGAGTAGATAGAAGTCATTTAACGTTTGTAGACTAGTAAAATAGTTGGTGGTGGGCGGTGGACGGTGGTGGTGGAGGACGGTGGGTGGTGGTGATGGACGGTGATGGTGGTGGGTGGTGGACGGTGTTGGTGGCGGATGGTAGGTGGTGGTGGCGGATGGTAGGTGGTGGTGGCGGACGGTGGGTGGTGGTAGCAGACGATGGTTGTGGGCGATGGGTGGGTGGTGGTGGTGATGGATGGTGGTGGTGGTTGGTGGTGGTGGCGGTGATGGACGGTGGTGGTGGGTGGTGGACGGTGTTGGTGGCGGACGGTAGGTGGTGGTGGTGGTGGCGGACGGTGGGTGGTGGTAGTGGACGATGGTTGTGGCCGACGGGTGGGTGGTGGTGATGGTGATGGATGGTGGTAGTGGTGGTGGTGGTGATGGACGGTGGTGGTGGTTGGTGGTGGTGGCGGTGATGGACGGTGGTGGTGGGTGGTGGACGGTGGGTGGTGGTGGTGGACGGTGGTGGTGGTGGCGGACGGTGGGTGGTTGTGTGGACGGTGGTGGTTGTGGCGACGCACGATGGGTGGTGGTGGTGTTGGACATTGGGTGTTGGTAGGATGTTAAGAAGTGTGAAGAAGTTAAACAATAAATTCTTTTTTAATACCATAAAAGCAGTTTACATATCTTATTTAAAAAAAAACAAATAGTATTCAGAAGTTTATGTCTGCGCACCCGCAGACATAAGCCTCCTGCAGATGTTTTAAGCAAAAACAAACACCACCTAAGTCGTTTTCCCCAAATTCAAACCCTTAATTCTATCAGCTTAACACTTTGTTCCCGAGTCCAATTTAGTGAAGGAAATGAAAAGAAAGTGAGAACAATTAGGAAAAAAGGGTGTTCTTGAGTTTTTTTAAGGAGGAAAACAAAAAAAAAAGAATTAATTTGGAAGGAAAATTGACCATAATCTAAATCTTTCCAAATCAGAAAGAATTGGAGAGAAAGAAAAGTTGAACAAGATTAACCAAATTCAAATTACAAAGATACCCCTATCCTATTTATTTTAGGATAAGTGAATACTTATAAGGAACAAAGGTATAGTTATAAAATTGTAAGTTTCCTTTTTTTTCCAGATGAAATTAAATGTTTTTTATTCCATCTCTTTCTTTCTTTTATTAATTTCATTTCCTTTCCTCATCTATCTATTATCCGGAACATAGTGTAAAGGTTAAAGAGGAAGGACTTTAACAACATAAATCTCATTTTCCCCAAATTCAAACCCTAGAATTCTCAAAGAGACGAAAATGGAGAGACCTGCAAGACAATCCGACAACGTCAACATCAACCACAACAGAAACCATGCTTTATTACAGTTGATCTGCCACCATGTTTTGGATTCGAGTAGTCGGCATAATCTCAGCCCGGTTTTCTTCTTCTCGATTTCAGAGGAAACCCCTCGTTGAGATCCTTGGCAAACCCTTGATCCAGGTTTTGTTTTAGTCGTTAAATCCTAAATTAATAACAATGTTTCAGTTATTAGTGTGATTATTCACAATTTTGATTTTTGAATCTTGTTTTTTTAACTACTGGTGTTGTTGATTAGAATTTAGGGCTTGATTCATGATTTAAGAGCATTTTTGAGAGATTGATGTTTAGAGTTTAATTACAATATGAGCTTCTTTGTTACAAATGCTTTTTAATCTAATTTCTACTTGTGTCTGTTGTCAATCGAGAATACATTCCAGCTTAGGAAATGATGATTATTTTGAATGCGCACATAAGGTATTTGTGCCTCGATCAAATAAGCAGTGAACTATATGTTTAAATGACTAGTCGTTTCTAAGTTATTTGTGAAAGTATGTTTAGCTTCAAGTTGACTAGCTTGGTAAAAACTCAAACTTGTTACTTGTGTTAAGTTCATATATAGTCACTTGTGTCCGTTTGCTTACTTAGTGAACCGTTCATTTATTGTCTTAACGAATGAGCACGAATGATATACTACCAAATTGACGGTTTCAAAAGTACTACTTCTAGTCTCGGACTTTTGGTTAACATAATGATATTCATATAATATCTAATTGGTTGTCACAATTCGAATGAATATTCCTTAAAAAGAGCATCAGAATTTCTTATGGATGTGGCTAGGCGAGGTGGAGACACTAGTTATGGGGTGCCATGTCTTCTTGTTGCTGCTATGGATGACTTGGATTCTTACCCAATGACGACCCGGGATTCAGAAGCGGTAATTAACTTATCTTTAAAAAAATTTCTTACCATGAATGAACGTTACACTCACTTCATTAGCTATAGATTGTCGAGAATTGAAAGTAGATGCACCCATTCGTATCAACGTAAAGAAACGAGAGATGAATAATATCTTTTGAGGATTGTAAACGCAGCTGAACGTTGTCATTTGAGTATCCCAGAAACCGAGTATGGAAGAAACATGAAGCAGTATCGTCGTATTGCTAATTGGTCTCTCGTGCATGCTTCAGGTAAAACTTCAAAATCATTTTAACTTAAACACAATGCTAACTTTAACCCTTGAAGGCCACATGGCTCGAACCAAATCGAAAATTGAAAATTTGGTTTTTGAGTTTTTGAAAGCCGTCCGGTTCAGGTTGGGTTTTACTAATTAAGCATGAAATTTCTGGGCTGGAAAACGTTTTTGGCCCAAATCAAAAAATCCGGGTCTAAATATTTTTGCTAGTTAATGGTTAATTGATTTCTATGCATTTGGGCTAAAATATTTAGGCTACATATTTATTATGTTCTTATGATTTTGCTTAACATCCGAAATGAAAATTAAAAATGAAAATCCATAAGTTTGGTTAGGTTTCTTTGATTTTAGTTACATGCAGAACCGTAACCCAACCGAAATGGCGGTTTTTATGAAAACATAGAATCAAACTGTCTATTTTTGGTTGGTTTGGGTATTTCGGTTTGATTGGCTACGGATCGGTTTTTTCGGTTTTTGCACACCCCGACCGCTGGTTAGTATGGTATTGGTGGGCCCCATGGGATTTCCATACGCATTACACTTACTTGACGCTCGGGAAGGATGTAAACGTTTAGTTTTATTATGATAATATCATTTAACATTCAATTAGATTTTTTTTCTAATAACTTGTGTGTGTTAGCTTTAAAAAACAATGAATACAGTGTTTTGTTTATTTTTTTTTTCTTTCAATATTTTGGTCTCTTAAGCGGCTCTGGCTTTGTTTAATTCTCTTTTTCTCTCAACATTCTAGTACACAGTTTTATTTATTATGCATCTACTTTCCTTTTTTTTCTTTTATTTTCTTTTTTTTTGTTTATTATTTTCCAATTTGAATTGATGCATTTTTTTTATTATGTAATGTTTTAGAAAAACTTAGCATCAATCTTATATTTATATTTGTTATAATATTAGCCCTAACTATAACAAGATTATTAGGGTAATGTGAGAATTTGAATAAAGAAACAAGAGGCTAAAGGGAAAGTGAGAATGTAAATTCTTCTGGATATCTTTACTCGTTATAGATACATCATATTTATAATGTCAAAACATTATTGAAGAAACACTATTTTGGGGGACAAAGCCATTTAATTGCTTTGAAAAAACGGTCATCCAAAAAGTGAAAGCGTCGGTGGATTCATAACACTCCCCCTTGGATGACACTTTTTCAAAACTTCGGGGTCTTGAAGTACTGCCTCATTAAAAACCTTGCTAAAGGAAAACCCAATGGAAAAAAAAACTTTAGCTAAGGGAAAAAGAGTGCAGTATATAGCTCCCCCTCAAATTGCAGGTCGTTACATTGTTCGTACATGGCGCATGCCAATATTATGGACATGTTTTCTGAATGTTGCTGTGGGAAGCGCTTTTGTGAAAAGATCAGCTGAGTTGTTGTTGGATTGGACATATCTCATCTCAACCTGATTGTCTTTAATAAGGTCTCGAGTATACTCAAAGTATCTTGGTGGTATATGCTTTGTTCTGTCACTTTTGATATATCCTTCCTTCATTTGCGAGACACAAGCTGCATTATCTTCATAGATAGGAGTTGGAATTCGATCTTTCTCTAGTCCACAAGAAATCAATATGTGTCGTGACATAGATCTTAACCATACACATTCTCTTGAAGCTTCATGCAATGCAATGACTTCAGCATGATTTGAAGATGTCGCAATGAGTGTTTGTTTCTGAGAACGCCATGAAATCGCAGTTCCTCCATTCTTAAATACATATCCAGTTTGAGATTTTGCTTTATGGGGATAAGATAAATAACCTGCATCTGCATAACCAACTAACCCTTCTTTTGAATCGTTAGGATAAAATAAACCTAAATCAACAGTTCCTTTTAAATACCGAAAAATATGTTTAATGCCATTCCAATGCCTTTTAGTAGGGGATGAACTGAATCTTGCCAATAAATTAACTGCAAAAGAAATGTCAGGTCTTGTACAGTTAGTAAGATACATAAGTGCTCCAATTGCACTGAGGTATGGTACTTCGGGACCAAGAATCTCTTCATTATCTTCGTAAGGACGAAATGGATCATTATCAACATTGAGTGATCTAACAACCATCGGTGTGCTTAAAGGATTTGCTTTGTCCATATTGAAACGTTTTAAGAGTTTCTCAGTATAAGTTGACTGATGCACAAGTATCCCATTATGCATATGCTCAATTTGTAAACCAAGACAATATTTGGTTTTTCCAAGATCTTTCATTTCGAATTCTTTCTTTAAAAGAGCAATTGCTTCATTAATTTCTTTTTGTGTCCCAATTAAATTTAGATCGTCAACATACACAGCTATGATCACATATCCTGATGTTGTCTTCTTGATGAAGACACATGGACAAATAAGATTATTTGTGTATCCTTTGCTTATCAAATAATCACTCAAACGATTGTACCACATCCTTCCAGATTGTTTCAGTCCATACAAGGATCTTTGTAATTTGTTGGCATACATTTCCTTAGGCTTTGAGCTTATTGCATCGGGGAGTTTAAATCCTTCGGGAATTTTCATATAGATGTCACTATCTAGTGATCCATACAAGTAAGCTGTGACAACATCCATAAGGCGCATCTCTAAATTTTTAGAGACTGCTAAGCTGATTAAATATCTAAACGTAATAGCATCCATGACAGGAGAATACGTTTCTTCATAGTCAATTCCTGGCCTCTGAGAAAAACCTTGAGCTACAAGTCTTGCTTTATATCTTGTAACTTCATTTTTCTCATTTCGTTTTCTCACAAAAACCCATTTATATCCTACAGGTTCATTGACTTTGGTGTAACGACAATAGGTCCAAAAACCTTTCGATTGTTTAGTGAGTTTAATTCAGCTTGCATAGCATCTTTCCATTTGTTCCAATCTTGTCGATTTTTACAATCATCTACAGATTTTGGTTCAGGGTCATCATTTTCTTCCATGATATCGCTTGCCACAGAATAAGAAAATATATCATCAATATTTTCCATTTCATCTCGATCCCACATTATATGTGATTTACCATAGTTTATTGACAATTCTTTATTGGAATCATTTATTTCTTCCTGAGGAAATGTTATATCATTTATTCTTTCCTGAGGGAAGGTTTTGTCAATCATTCCTTCCTTAGGGTCAGTATCCTTCTCAGAACCCTTTCTTTTTCGAGGATTTTTATCCTTTGAACCGATTGGCCTTCCACGTTTTAAACGTTTTTGAGATTCATGAGGTGCATTATTATGGTTTTGCTTGCTTGGAATCTCAACTCGAGCTGGAGCATTAGCAGCTGGTATATGAGATTTAGTGACCCTGTTTATATCAGTAAATGCATCAGGTAACTGATTTGCAATTTCTTGTAGATGTATTATTTTTTGAACCTCTGTCTCACTTTGTTTTGATCTTGGGTCTAGGTGTAACAATGATGGTACACACCATGATATATCTCTTTCTTGCTTTTTCATTTCTCCCCCTAATGCTGGGAACATTGTCTCGTTAAAATGACAATCAGCAAAACGTGCTGTAAATACATCACCTGTTAAAGGTTCAAGGTATCTTATGATGGAAGATGTTTCATATCCAACATATATTCCCAACCTTCTTTGGGGACCCATTTTTGTGCGTTGTGGTGGTGCAATAGGAACATACACAGCACAACCAAAAATTCTAAGATGAGAGATATTTGGCTCATTTCCAGAAACAAGTTGT